>NC_025998.2:88852449-88881897 GCF_000442705.2 Elaeis guineensis
GCTCCTCCATGCCTGCTCGCCTCCGTAAGACTAACTCCTCATCAAAAGTCACATCCTAACTAATGATGATCTTCTTTTTCAAGGGATCCCACAGCCTGTATCCCTTGACTCCTCGCGGATAGCCTAGAAACACCGTCTTGCGTGATCTGGCATCTAGCTTGCTCCGCTCACCAGCTCCAATGTGCACATAGGCCGTGCACCCAAATACCCGTAGATGGTCCAGCCCAACTGTCCTCCCAGACCACACCTCCTCTGGAAGCCTGCCATCCAACTTGGTGTGAGGTGACGATTGATCAAGTAACCTGCTGCGTCAACTGTGTCAACCCAGAACGCCTTTGGAAGCCCTGCCTGCAGCCTCATGCAACGTGCCTTTTCCAGAAGTGTTCTGTTCATCCTCTTAGCCACCTCATTCTGCTGTGGAGTCCCCTTAACTGAGAAGTATCTCCTGATCCCATACTCCTCACAGTAGTCCTGGAACTCTCTGCTGGTGTACTCTCCGCCATTGTCTGATCTCAGACACTTCACGCTCCTCCCCTGCTCCTTCTCCACCTCAGCTCTCCAGATCTTGAACTTGGTGAAGACCTCTAACTTCTCTCTCATGAAGTAAATCTAGAGTTTCCTTGAGAAATCATCAATCAGAGTCATGAAGTATTTGGCCCCATTCCTAGCTAAAACTGGGGCTGGTCCCCACACATCCGTGTGTACTAACTCCAAAGAGGCTGCACTGCGGGCTGTACTGATATTGAACTGAACTCTCTTCTGCTTTTCCATCTGACAAGGCTCACAGATCTTCCCTGTAGCACCATCCTCCAGATCAGAGATGAGTCCTCTCCTACTCAACTCCCTCAGCCCCTTGACACCCATGTGGCCTAGGCGGTAGTGCCACATCCTGTAAGCACCCTACTGGTCCTGTGCTACAGCTACTGCATCAAACTCTCCGATCACCACAGATCCCTCCATGCGATAGAGGTTATTATCCAACCTCCTGCCTCTCATCACTACCATAGCTCCATTGGAGATGTTCAGTACTCTACTTCTAGCCCTACTGCTGAAGCTGTATCCACTGCGCTCGAAGTAGCCAAGTGACACCATATTCTTTTCCAGCTCCGGGATGTGCTTTACATTTGTCAATGTCCTCACGATCCCATCAAACATCCTCACCCTTACTGTCCCTATCCCAGCCACCTTGCAAGGATGATTGTCGCCTAGAGTCACTGATCCCTCATCTGTCTTGGTGTATGTCGCAAACCAAGACCTGTGTGGTGTGTAGTGATGTGAGCACGCAGAGTCTAGTGTCCACTCCTCTGTGTAATGCCTGTGACCATCTGATACCATAAGTAGATCATCCTCCACATGCTGCCCAGCAACTGCACTCACTGATTCTGAGCCACTTCTTTCTCCCTTCTTGCTCTTCCATAGTGGACATTCTCGCTTGAAGTGCCCGAACTCGTTGCACTTGAAGCATTTCATCTCTTTCTTTCCCTTTCTGGACTTGGACCACCCCCTGAACTTGCTTCTGCCTCTGCCTCTACCTGTCCTCTCCCCTACTGCCAAACCCTCCTGGGGAGCTCGATCTTTGGTCAACTTTTTCTTTTGCTCATTAGACCTCAGCACCGAGACCATGTCCTCATATTCCAGAGTCTCCTTGCCATAGAGTAGTGTAGTCACCAAAGAATCATATGATCTTGCAGCGAACACAACAGCAACAGGGACTTGTCCTCCTCATCCAGCTTCACCTCGATATTCATCAACTCCGTGCACAACTGGTCAAACCTCTGAATGTGGCCAATCACATCAAATCCCTCCTGCATCCGAAGACTGTACAATCTCTTCTTCAGCATCAGCTTGTTGCACATATTCTTCCTCATATACATGGTGTGCAACTTCGACCAAAGGCCCTTCGGGGTCTTTTCTTCCAGCACTGAATACAACGCCGCATCCGCCAAACATCCTCTGATCACCAAGCATGCTTTCTTCTCCAATGATACCCATTGTCTATATGTCATTCCCTCAGGCTTCTCATCCAAAGCCTGATCCAGATCTGCTTGCACCAGAAGATCCTCCACCCAGATTTTTCACATGAAAAAATTCCCCTTGCCATCAAACTTCTCGACATCGACCTTCATATTGCTACCCATGACTGGATCCAAGCCAAACAAGCAATATAAAATCAAGAAGTGTAGAATATACCTTGATGGTACCTTGCTGAAAATTTTCAGCACTTGGGATCTTCAACTTCTCACACTTGGAACCGCTTCCTCACCATCGTGGCTCTGATACCAACTATTGGAGCATGATCCCGGCTCCTCCCATGGACTTTGGGTGCAGCGGAACCAGCAACGAACAGGTCTGGAGACTTCTGGACTCGATCTAAGGCCCTTGATGAAATCAGTCTGGTTGTTGTCTTCTTCATCAGCCTTTCGTTCCAGATGAAGAACACCTCTGAAATCACCTCTGAAAAATCTAAGATCTGGTACCCAACCAGATTAGGCCTGGACTGAGGTCTTCCAATTTGTAGATTTTAAATCGGGGTATTCTAGATGGGAAAGAAGGTAGATAGAAATAGAACTTGTAGATTTTTCCTGCTGCAGCATTTCCTGTAGATCTGTTGATGGAGATCTCACCCGCACCTCAAACGACCTCAGATCAACTCCAGATCTGAGAGGGACTTGTATCAACTTCTTCACAAGAGATTTCAGATCTTGCACCTGATGCTTGGGTGGCTGCAAGAGAGGGAGAGAAGAAAATGGCTGGCGGCTGCAAGGGGGAAGGGGCTAGCGCCTCCTTGCTTTTCTTTCCTTTTAAGGACCTGGCGGCAAGAAACCCTAGGGTTTCTTGCTCCTGGGGTGTGGAGAATGGATGGAGAGAGAGGGAGAAGAGAGAGAGAGACTTGGGAGAAAGAGTTCTATATTTTTTTGGCTTAATCAAACCTATACACAGTACATGTATATATAAACACAGGGTCAAGTGACCCAAACCCAAAACTCTCTTAACCAACTCTATGGGAGATTAGGTTAACCCAAGCCTATGTACACCCATGACTCGATCTTATCTTACCTATCCTGGGCCCAGACCTGACCCATAAAGAGTTGGTCCCTTGAGACCCACATAACCTAGACCTCAAGAACCCGAAAGGCCCACAGCCTTTCAACCTAGGGCCCAAGTAGCCCTAGAGCCTCCATGAAGCCCTCATAAATGATGGACCTTGACCTTAGCCTTGGTCCTCTGGGCCTTGGGCACACCACCTGGATCACAACACATACAGAGTGAACATATTTACAGATATAGATTTGCTATCATCTGGATCAGATTGAAAACTAGAATCGGTATAACCTTCCAGTTTTAAATCAGATCCACCATATATCAAAAAAATATCTCTAGTCCTTCTCAAGTACTTGAGTATGTTTTTCACAACTTTTCAATAATTCTCTCCAGGATCAGCCTAAAATCTGCCTACAATGCCCAAGGCATAAGCCACATCAGGCCTGATATTTAACATAGCATACATTATCAATTCTACAGCTGAAGCATAAGGATTAGAACTCATTCTATTTCTCTCTTCCAGTGTCTTAGGAGACATCTTCTTAGAGAGTTGTATGCCATGACCTATGGGCAAGTAATTTCTTTTACTTTCCTCCATGTTAAACCTCTTGAACATCAGATTAATGTTCCTAGACTAAGACAAGCTAAGCATCTTTTTTGATCTATCCCTATACATCTTTATACCAAGTATATAGGATGCCTCACCCAAGTCTTTCATAGAAAATTTTTGTCATAGCTAAGTCTTGATCGATTGCAATATCGAGATATAATTCTCAATGAGCAGTATGTCATCCACATACAAGATCAAAAAGATAATAGCACTCCCACTATTCTTCTTGTATATACAAGGTTCATCCATATTTTTGATGAAGCCAAATGATTTGACTGTCTCATCAAAATGGATGTTTTAGCTCTTCGATACTTGCTTTAATTCATAAATAGATCTATTCAGCTTGCATACCTGATTTGCTCTCCCACTTGAGATAAATTTCTCTGGCTAAGTCATATAGACTTCTTCCTCAAGATTTCTATTGAGGAAGGTAGTCTTGATATCCATCTGTCAGATCTCATAGTCATGGTATGCTACCATAGCAAGCATTTTCTGAATAGACTTGAGCATGACTACCGATGAAAAAGTTTCTTCATAATCAACACCTTGTTTTTGCTTGAAACCTTTTGCCACAAGCCTGACCTTATAGGTCTCTACCTGGCCATCTACTCCAATCTTCTTTTTGAAGACCCATTTGTAGCCTATTGGGGTCATACCTTCAGGCGCATCAACCAAAGTCCATATTTGGTTGACATACACAGAGTCTATTTTGGATTTCATGGTATTGAGCTATTTGTCAGAGTCACTACTCATGACAGCTTCCGAATAGGTCATGGGATCATCATTCTTAATGATGTGGGTTGTATTGTCATTCTCAATGACAAACCTATACCTGAGTGGTACATTATGTACTCTACTCGACCTTCAGAGAAGAGGTGTGTGTAGTAGCTGTACCTCAACAATGGGCACATCTGGTTGCGAAGTATTTGGTGAGTCCTGGATAGATTGTAGGTTTTGAACTTTCTCAAGTTCAACAGACCTCCCACTGCCTCTTTCTTGGAGAAACTCTTTCTCCAAGAAAATGGTATGCCTACCAACAAACATCTTTTGTTGAGTAGGGTTATAGATGTAGTATCCTATACTCTTCTTGAAATAACCTACAAACCTACATCTTTTTGATCTAGCATTCAGCTTATGTCCATTAATATTTTTTACATAAGCTGGGCAACCCCAAATCTTAAGATGCTTAAGATTAGATCTTTTTTCTTTCCATATTTCATATGGAGTGCTAGAAATAGATTTTGAAGGTACTTTATTTAAGATATACATTGTAGCCTCGAGGGCATATCTCCAAAAAAAATATTGAAAGATCCATGAAACACAACATGGACGATACTATATCTAATAAGGTGTGATTCCTCCTCTCCACAATTTCATTTAATTATGGAGTATAAGAAGGTGTCCATTGAGAGAGTATTTTATTTTATTTTAAATAATCAAAGAACTCACTGGATAAGTATTCTCCTCCTGGATCTGATCGAAGAGTTTTAATACTTTTACCAATTTATTTTTCGATCATTCATTGATACTCTTTAAATTTATCAAAGACTTTAAATTTATATTTCATTAAATACACATATCCAAACCTAGACCTATCATTAGTAAACATGATGAAGTAAGAGTATTCATCTCTGATTTGAGTCGACATTGAACCACATACATCAGTATGTACAAGATCCAAAATGTCACTCATCCTATCTCCATGTCTAGTAAATGGAGTCTTGATCATTTTTTCCATGAGACAAGATTCATAAGTTCCATATGATTAATAATCATATGGATCAAAGAAATTATCTTTGTATAACTTATTAATCCTTGATTTATTTATATGGCCAAATCGACAGTGCTAGAGGTATGTGACATTCACATCTTCTCTTTTTCTTTTCTTCATATTATCAACAAGAAGCACAATATCATTAAGTGAAAAAAACAAAAGACTATTATCAATAAAAGTACTTCCATAATATTCATTAGAAAAGTAAATAGAACAACCATTATTCTTTGCAATTATTTCAAAACTTTGTTCCAATAATATGAAGAAAAAATCGATTTTTTTCTTGTAGGATCTTCCAGATCTAATGAGATCTGGGGTGGAATATTTTAACAAAAATTATCCTATGATATTTTAGATCTAAGATCTATTAGATCTAATTTTTATTATCTAATATTAAATCTAAAATTAAATCTAAAATCATGAGAAATAGAGAAATACCTCTAGGATAATTAGATTATCCTGTAGATGATTGCAACAATGCCCGAGGTTCTAAAATAGCCACACAGTCGCTTGGCCTCTACCAGTATCCACTCGAATAAGATCTAGATCATCTTCTCCTCATGAATCTTTGCTCCAAAAATCAAATCTAGATCTTGTTGCTCCTAGATTGATTTTGATGATTACAAAGCAGATTGAAGGGATACAAATTTTTTAAAAGTCTTTATGCTCTACAGGGGCAAAATCATAATTTTACTAAAATCCTGATTTGATAGCATCATTTGGTAGAACAAATGATTTGTAATCTATTGGTAAAAATTTTATTATTTTTGGACTTATATTTTTGAAGTTATGAAGGTTTGAAGTGCATGAGTCGACTCATGAGTCAATTCATGGCACTATGAGCTGATTGGCACGCAAAAATTTCCCTTGGCACGCTGGATTTTTGACTTGGCACGACCTGTGAGTCGACTCATGAGTCGACCCACAAGGCATGAGTCGACTCATGAGTCGACCTCTGCTGATTTGGGCCAAAAAATTCAGAAATCAAAGTTTCTGGCTAATGCAACAGAAGTCGACTCATGAGTCGACTCCTGAAGCATGAGTCGACTCATGAGTCGACCCCTGCGACGGAAAATGTCCGCAACGGCTAGTTTTTTGCCCATTTTAATTGCCTTTTATGCTTCCTAAAAATGCTCTAACGGCTCTTTTTCTGCCTAATATGTTTTTTCTTGTTTCTTAAGGCTATAAAAGGTTTCAAATGGTGAAAGAAATAGCAGAGATCAAACATATATACAAGAGGATCCAAAATCTATACGAGAAAGCCTGAGATCAACGAAATACCCAAAAGAAAAAGAGAGAGGATCCACAATATACATGAGAGATTGTGAAAAAGAAAAGCAAGAGCATTCAAAGAGAGGATTTTTCAAGCCTATTGTTCAACCTTGATCAAGAGATCTTTCAAAGCCTTCAAGAAGTCTTCAATCAAAGATCATCTTCTTCTCAAGCATTCATTCAAGCGTTCATCCACCTTGAGAAAATCCAAAAAGGGGATTCTTCATTTGAGTAAAGTATTTTTATTGTTATATTTGCTCATTTAAGGAGCTGTTATTGTATTAATTTGTGCTCTAAGCTATTTTACTCTTTGTGAGTATTTGTTCTTATTTTTGGAAGATTTCCAAAATAAGGGAAGGTTGATCCGAACCTGAAATCGAAGTGTTTTGGGTTGACTTGTACCCGAGAAATAAGTAGACTAGCTTGGGATAGCTAGTATCAGAGTTTTCGACGTTTTGTATTCGGGTTGAATATAAGTATAGTGGATTGAAATTCCCAGTAGGAGCTTGGGGAGTGGATGTAGGTGCAAGGTTGGCACCGAACCACTATAAATCCTTGTGTTTGTGGTGTGCTTTATTGTTTCTCTTTACTTCTTTATTATATCCTTGCATTCTTGCTTTAGGTTATTAATCTTGAATTAAAGTCTTTGTTCTCATTCATCATAAGTAATTAATTAAGCCTAAAATTTTTAGAAACCCAATTCACCCCCCCTCTTGGGTTGCATAGCTGGGCAACAAGTGGTATCAGAGCCCGGTGCTCTAGCCCTTCTTTGATCTAACAATCAAAGAGCCAAAGATCTATGGCAACCCATGTCGGTACTTCTCTAGCCGAGGGGCAATCTACAAACCGACCTCCACTTTTCAATGGGTCTAATTACACCTATTGAAAAGCTCGGATGAAGATATTTATACAAGCACTCGACTATGATATGTGGAGTATCATAGTGAACGGTCCTCACACACTCATCAAGATTATAGATGATGAAGAGTCAACCAAACCCGAGAAAGAATGGGATGAGGTTGATAAGAAATTGGCACAATTAAATGCTAAAGCTATGAATGTTCTTTATTGTGCACTAGATGCAAATGAATTTAATCGCATTTCTACTTGTGCATCTGCTAAAGAAATATGAGATAGGTTAGAAGTAACCCATGAGGGAACAAATCAAGTAAAAGAGTCTAAAATAAACATGCTTGTACATAAATATGAATTATTTAAAATGGAGCATGATGAGTCCATAACTGCTATGTTTACTCGTTTTACTGATATAATCAATGGTTTGAAGAGTCTTGGCAAATCTTATACTAACAGTGAGCTTGTAAGGAAGATTCTCAGGTCATTGCCAAGAACTTGAGAAGCCAAGGTGACTGCCATCCAAGAAGCAAAGGACTTGAACACTCTACCTCTAGAAGAGCTTCTTGGATCCTTGATGACTCATGAACTTAACATGAAGCAACATCAAGAGGATGAAGTCAAAAAGAAAAGAACCATTGCCCTCAAATCCACAGCTTCGCTTGATGATGAAATGGATGACACTGAAGATGAAGAACAGGATGAAGAGATGGCACTCATCACCCGGAGATTCAAGAAGTTCCTAAGAAAAAGGAAACAGAGGATGAGAAAGAAGTCATTCACAAAAGGGGAACAAAGCAAAGAGAAAGAGAAAGATCAACCCCTTATATGCTACGAGTGCAAGAAGCCGGGACATTTCAGATCCGAATGTCCACAACTGAAGAAAGGTCCCAAAAAGTTCAAAAAGAAAGCAATGATGGCAACTTGGAGTGCGAGTGATGACTCAAGCTCTGATGAGGAAACCTCAACAGAACAAGCCAACCTGTGCCTTATGGCACACGAAAATGAGGTAACTTCTGAATCCACTAGTAAATTTACTTTTGAAGAATTGCATGAAGCATTCTATGATTTAATTGATGAATTAAAGAAACTAAGGAAGAAAAACAAAGAACTGAAATTGGAAAATCAGTCCTTAGTGAAACAAGCTGAAAACCTTTCAATTGAAAAATCCACCTTGATTCAAGAAAATCAAAACTTAAAGAATGAAATTAACAAGCTGAAACCTATAGTAGATAAGTTCACCTTAAGTTCAAACAAATTAAATATGATTCTTGATAATCAAAAAGCTATATATGATAAGACTGGACTTGGCCATAAACCTCTGAAGAAACAAAAATTTTTGAAGAATATTTATGTAAATTATTCAAGTAACAAGTCTACAAATATCACTTGTTTCAAATGTGGTAGAATAGGACATAAATCATACACATGCCTCAAATCTGCAAACACAACTATAAAGAAAATATGGGTTCCAAAAGGAACCATTCTGACTAACCTAAAAGGACCCAAGAAAGCTTGGGTACCTAAGACAGAAACTTGACCTTTGCTTGCAGGTGTGTCTAGCATCCCAAGGAAGAAACAGGAAATGGTATCTTGACAGTGGATGCTCGAGACACATGACTGGTGATGAATCACAATTCATCACGCTTGATGCTAAGGATGGAGGGATGGTCACTTTTGGAGATAATGGCAAAGGAAAGATCATCGGGATAGGTAACATTGGTATCACTCCCTCCAAATACATTGAGAATATTTTATTAGTTAAAGGTTTAAAGCATAACTTACTTAGCATTAGTCAATTCTGTGATAAAGGGTATAAAGTATTTTTGAATCATCTGTTTGCATTGTGACTAGTCCTATTAACGATGGCATTAAATTTATAGGACATAGGCATGGCAATGTTTATATGGTAGATTTGAATGACTTAGCCAAATTAGACATGCAATGCCTAGTATCCTTGAATGCTAAAATTAATGAGACTAGTTGGCTGTGGCATCGTAGACTTGCACATATTAGCATGCATTCTCTTTCAAAATTAATTAAGAAAGAATTAGTTCTTGGTTTGCCAAAACTGAATTTTGAAAAGGATAGAATTTGTGATGCATGCCAATTAGGTAAACAAACTAGAGTTTCATTTAAATCCAAAAATACTGTTTCAACTTCTAGACCTTTAGAGCTCTTACATATGGACTTATTTGGACCAACTAGAACCACTAGTCTAGGAGGAAAACGATTTGGCTTTGTAATTATAGATGATTACTCTCGTTTTACTTGGATTTTCTTTTTGGCACACAAAAATGAAACTTTTCATATTTTCACTAAATTTCATCGAAAAGTCACTAATGAAAAAGGGTTTTCAATTCAAAATATTAGAAGTGATCATGGAACTGAATTTGAAAATCAAGATTTTGAAAATTTTTGTGATGAAAATGGAATTGGCCATAACTTCTCTGCTCCTAGGACACCCCAACAGAATGGGGTAGTTGAAAGGAAAAACAGAACCTTAGAAGAAATGGCCCGTACCATGCTTTGTGAAAGCAACCTTCCAAGATATTTTTGGGCGGAAGCCATTAACACAGCATGTTACATTTTAAATCGTGCATTAATTAGACAATTTTTAAAGAAAACCCCCTATGAACTTTGGAAAGGAAGAAAACCAAATATTGCATATTTTCATGTTTTTGGTTGCCGATGTTTTGTATTAAATAATGGTAAAGAAAGACTTAGTAAATTTGATGCAAAATCAGATGAAGCAATCTTTCTAGGTTACTCCTCCACTAGTAAAGCATTTAGAGTTTTCAACAAAAGAACTTTAGTAGTTGAGGAGTCCATACATGTTGTTTTTGATGAATCTAACGATCTTCCTTCAAGGAAGAATGAGGGTGTTGATGATGCAGATCCACTAATAGAAGGTATGAAGGAGATCACTCTGAAAGATTCAGCAACTCCAGAAGACAAGGATCAAGAAGACGAACAAAATGAGAGAGGTGAAGAAATTCAAGAACAACCTCAAGGTACAAATGACCTACCCAAGGAATGGAGGTATGTTCACAACCACCCTAAGGAGTTAATTATTGGTGATCCTATGCATGGGGTAAAAATCCGTTCTTCACTTAGAGATGTAGTTAATCATTGTGCTTTTGTATCTCATCTTGAACCTAAAACTTTTGAAGAAGCTGAAAATGATCATAATTGGATTAATGCTATGCAAGAGGAACTTAATCAATTTCAAAGAAATAATGTTTGGACCTTAGTATCAAGACCTAAAGATTATTCAATAATTGGCACAAGATGGGTCTTTAGAAACAAATTAGATTAGCATGGAAATGTAATTAGAAATAAAGCAAGACTGGTTGCTAAGGGATATAATCAAGAAGAAGGAATTGATTTTGATGAAACCTTTGCACCTGTTGCTAGATTAGAAGCTATTAGACTTCTACTTGCATATGCTTGCTTTATGAAATTCAAATTATTTCAAATGGATGTTAAAAGTATATTTTTAAATAGATATATCGCTGAAGAAGTATATGTAGAACAACCCCCTGGATTTGAAAATCATGCTTTTCCTAATCATGTCTTTAGATTAAATAAAGCTTTATATGGATTAAAACAAGCACCTAGAGCATGGTATGAAAGGCTAAGCAAATTTCTACTAAATAATGGTTTTTCAAGAGGTAATGTAGATACAACCCTATTTATTAAAAGAAATCAAAATGATATGCTAGTTATACAAATTTATGTTGATGACATAATTTTTGGGTCTACTAATGAATCCCTTTGTCAAGACTTTGCTAAGCTTATGCAGGGGGAGTTCGAGATGAGCATGATGGGAGGACTCACCTTCTTCCTCGGACTCCAAATCAAACAATCAAAAGAGGGAATCTCCATCACCCAAAGCAAGTACACCAAGGAACTACTCAAAAGATTTGGAATGGAGAACTGCAAACCAATTGGCACACCAATGAGTCCCTCATGTAAGCTTGACAAGGATGATGAAGGTAAATGTGTAGACTTAAAATACTATAGAGGTATGATTGGCTCATTATTATATTTAACTGCAAGTAGGCCTGATATCATGTTTAGTGTTTGCTTATGTGCTAGATATCAATCTAATCCTAAAGAATCTCATTTGAATGCTGTTAAAAGAATCCTTAGATACTTAAATGGTACTCAAACTCTAGGATTATGGTACTCTAAGGACTCACAAATTGATTTATTAGGATATTCAGATGCTGATTTTGCTGGATGTAAATTAGATAGAAAAAGCACAAGTGGAACTTGCCAATTTCTTGGAGTTAACCTAATCTCATGGTTTAGCAAGAAACAAAATTCGGTGGCACTGTCTACGGCTGAGGCCGAATACATTACAGCCGGAAGTTGTTGTGCTCAAATCTTGTGGATTAAGCAACAACTCGAAGACTTTGGAATCAAACTTAATGAAACACCAATAAGATGTGACAACACAAGTGCCATAAATCTATCTAAAAATCCAATTCAACACTCAAGATCCAAACATATTGAAATAAGACATCATTTTATAAGAGAACATGTTCAAAACAAAAATATAATTCTTGAATATGTTTGAACTGAAAACCAATTAGCTGATATCTTTACAAAGGCCCTTAGTGAGGATAGATTCTGTGAAATTAGGAGAAATCTAGGAATTCTAGATCCATATGCCTAAACTTTTCTCAATTTCCAAGAATTAATTCTTAGAGCTCAATTTCCAACATCTATCCTGATCCCAAAAGCTCAAATTTATCATTCTAAAAACTTATCATTGAGCAAAACTCCTCCCAAAATTTCAAATTTTTCTGGAATTTATTCACATTTTTCCTGATTTTCTGAACTTCATGAGTCGACCCCCATGAGTCGACTCAATGGCAAACTTGTAAATCCCACCAACTTCCAACGGGCTCATTGTTTTTATATGGGTTACTGTTCGTGAGCCGACCCATCCTCTCATCTTCCTCCTTCCAAAAGCCGACTTCTCAAATTCCTTTTGCTCCAAATCCAAGGATCTAGTTCGAGGCATTTCTCCCTCCTCCTCTCCATCAAAAATCGCCACCTTGGAAAGGGATTTTTTGTGCTTTCTCACATTGTTTGGCACGGTTGGAACGTGCCCTAGCACTCCACCGTTCTTCCCAAATCCACTTCTTTTTTCCACCAAAATCCCTCTTCACTCTCTTGTGATCCCTCCTCCACTCATTCACGTGTTCCTCCAAGTCTTCTAGTCTGCTACTGTAGTGTATATGGCTCCGAAGATGAAACTTCCCCAAAGAAGAAAGTCAATCTGTGAGCCTGAAGAAATTGTCCGAAAGAAAAGGCAAGCTGGTCAGTCTTCCAGTGCTCCAACTCCAGGTTCAGTATCTGCTCAAGGTCCCCCTCAATCCCTTCTAAGCCCCAGTAAGAATCCTCTTTCTGATAGAAAAGTCGAAACCGGGAAGAATATAGATTTTTGATTCTTTGAGAAAGAGGGTTTTACATTTGCAAGTAAAATTAAAAACCAAGGATGGAAATTCTACTGCTCCCTTAAGGAAGTCACCTATGTTGACCTAGTTAGAGAATTCTATCAGAACCTACATTATGAAAATGGGTCAGTGACTTCAACAGTCAAGGAAATTGATATTTGCTTGGATTCTAGTATATTGGGAGAGATAGTTCAGTTGCCTAGTGAGGGTTACTCTTATATGGAACTCCCAGTAAAAGAAGAGGGGATCAGAATTATTTTAGGAGAAACTTATTCAGGAAGTTTAAATAAATTGGAAGCAAAGATTTTGTCCATTGAGATGAGGATCCTGCATCAGATGGTAACGAAGCTCTTCTTTCCTAGGAGTGGTAGGCATGACTTACTTTCCAGCAGAGATGTTTGTATCATGTTTCATGTCATCACTCAGACCCCCCTGAACCTCCCTGCACTTATGATAGAGGCCATGAGAGAAACTTTGAACAGATCCAAGGCACACTTGCCTTATGGTATGGCCCTTACTAGAGCATTTAGGAGGTTTGGAGTTAGCTGTGAGGGGGAGGCTTCTACTAAGCTCTCTCATGTGGACACTTTCAACCAACACACCCTACACCGAATGGGATTTACAAAGACTGATGGTGGTTGGATCAAGGGCTCTGAAGAAAGAGCTGAGGAGAGAGCTGAAGACAGAACTGAAGACAGAGCTGAAGAAGAAGGTCCATCATCTCCTATCCATGACTTCAGGGCAGCATCACCAAATATCCAATTCATTCCTGATACAGAGGCTGGCCCTTTAGAGCTTACTAGGATGCCCACACCAGTGTATCAGCCAGAGAGCAGAGCACCTCAATCAGAGTTCAGACTGGCTGACGATCAGATCGAGCAGATATCACAGCGTGTGGCCTCTTTGCTATCTAGTCAGTGGAGCAGTACTACTTTTGCACCAGGAGCCACTTCTTCTGATCAGACCATGACTCCCCACATATCCACTGTGTTTCAGATGATATCAGATCAGTCCATTCGGATTCAGCAGCTTGAGGACACTGTCTGGAGACTGACTGGCAGAGTTCTTGACTTGCAGGGGCAAGTCCTTGCTTTGGCCCATCCTCAGCCACAGGAGTCCACTATTGAGGTCACAGACCTCACTGCAGAGGCTGGCAGGCTCAGAGGAGCACTAGAAGGTGGATATGAGTTACTGAGGAAAGAGATCCGAGGATCGAGTGAGCATGCAACCACTCAGTTCACTGCTCTACTTCAGTCTGTTTCCAGAGTACTGAACGTACTTGATTCCATCAGACTCACCCTTTCTGTTCAGTCCTTAGCCTCTCAGCGTTCTCAGCCTCCCAGTTCATCTCGCTCTCCTGCTCGTGCCAGAGGCAGACGGGGTAGAGGACGCACTTCTGATCCATCAGCTTCTCATCTCATATCTGATGACTCCGATCCTTGACTTGTCTTGATCATTACTAGATCCTAGGTGTTAGTGTCTTGTTCTAGGATCTGTATTTTGGGGCCATGTATTGACAATTAGCTGGTTGACTTTTGTATTAAGAACTATGTAATGAAACAATTATAGTTTTATGGAATCATCTTTTACTTATATCTCTACCTTTTGTAATGATGTCGATCATATTTTGGTTATATATATTCTCCTTGTTGAAATATTGTCTTCTCTTTGTTGTTGTTTGCTGTTAATAATTGCTGTATTTAGGGGGAGCAAACATCTGTGATAAACTCTAAAGAGGGAGAAATTAAAGAATGTTTCAGAAAAAGGAGGAGTTAACCATGTTTGATGATGTCAAAAAGGGGGAGAAATTAAACAAAAAAATTGGAGAAATTAAACAAAAATGATGAGCAATTAAACAAAAAGCAATTCATCAAAAGCAAAACTAAAACTACAAATTATGAGAAATTAATGAATGATATGGAAAATTTAAAGAACAATATCAAAAGTACAATGCTAAGTACAATGCAAATAAGTAACTTTAAATTACTTCTTTACATATGCTCTGATTTGCTTTAAAAATTTAAATATGCTCTGATATACTTTAAAATTCCAACTTGCTCTGATACATCTTTTAAAATTTTATTTACCTTGATACATCTTAAAAAATTTAACTTACTCTGATACATCTTAAAATTTTTTTTAACTTGCTCTAATACATTATAAAATTTGCTCTGATACATTGTGAAATTTTCTTTGATACATTGTAAAATCTTTTCTGATAATATTATAAAAGTTGTTTTTCTTGCTCTGATACATTGCAAAATTTATTTTTCTCTTGCTCTGATACATCTTAAACTCAAAATGATCTAATACTCTTTTCAAATCTTTAAGAAAATAGACAAACTATTTTTGTATATGACTATTTATATTACATGCCAAAAGAATCATATTCTTTTCAAGCATCTATAATGCATTCACATAAATGCTTTTGTTCAAATGTTTTGTCATCATCAAAAAGGGGGAGATTATTGCTCCTAGATTGATTTTGATGATTACAAAGAAGATTGAAGGGATACAAATTTTTTAAAAGTCTTTATGCTCTACAGGGGCAAAATCATAATTTTATTAAAATCCTGATTTGATAGCATCATTTGGTAGAACAAATGATTTGTAATCTATTGGTAAAAATTTCATTGTTTCTGGACTTATATTTTTGAAGTTATGAAGGTTTGAAGTGCATGAGTCGACTCATGAGTCAACTCATGGCACTATGAGCTGATTGGCACGCAAAAATTTCCCTTGGCACGCTGGATTTTTGACTTGGCACGACCTGTGAGTCGACTCATGAGTCGACCTCTGCTGATTTGGGCCAAAAAATTCAGAAATCAAAGTTTCTGGCTAATGCAACAGAAGTCGACTCATGAGTCGACTCCTGAAGCATGAGTCGACTCATGAGTCGACCCCTGCGACGGAAAATATCCGCAACGGCTAGTTTTTTGCCCGTTTTAATTGCCTTTTATGCTTCCTAAAAATACTCTAACGGCTCTTTTTCTTCCTAATATGTTTTTTCTTATTTCTTAAGGCTATAAAAGGTTTCAAATGGTGAAAGAAATAGCAGAGATCAAACATATATACAAGAGGATCCAAAATCTATACGAGAAAGCCTGAGATCAACAAAATACCCAAAAGAAAAAGAGAGAGGATCCACAATATACACGAGAGATTGTGAAAAAGAAAAGCAAGAACATTCAAAGAGAGGATTTTTCAAGCCTATTGTTCAACCTTGATCAAGAGATCTTTCAAAGCCTTCAAGAAGTCTTCAATCAAAGATCATCTTCTTCTCAAGCATTCATTCAAGCGTTCATCCACCTTGAGAAAATTCAAAAAGGGGATTCTTCATTTGAGTAAAGTGTTTTTATTGTTATATTTGCTCATTTAAGGAGCTGTTATTGTATTAATTTGTGCTCTAAGCTATTTTACTCTTTGTGAGTATTTGTTCTTGTTTTTGGAGAATTTTCAAAACAAGGAAAGGTTGATCCAAACCTGAAATTGGAGTGTTTTGGGTTGACTTATACTCGGAAAACAAGTAGACTAGCTTGGGATAGCTAGTATCGAAGTTTTCGACGTTTTGTATTCGGGTTGAATACAAGTATAGTGGATTGAAATTCCCAAGTAGGAGCTTGGGGAGTGGATGTAGGTGCAAGGTTGGCACCGAACCACTATAAATCCTTGTGTTTGTGGTGTGCTTTATTGTTTCTCTTTATTTCTTTATTATATCCTTGCATTCTTGCTTTAGGTTATTAATCTTGAATTAAAGTCTTTGTTCTCATTCATCATAAGTAATTAATTAAGCCTAAAATTTTTAGAAACCCAATTCACCCCCCCTCTTGGGTTGCATAGCTGGGCAACAGATCTGATCTACAAGATCTTCAAAAGATCTTTTGAAGCTGGAGCAGCAGCTTCTCGACAAATCCCTGCAGCCTTCTGATCAGCGAGCCACCACACCTTGGACAAGCACCAGATGGATGCCCAACCTCTTGGATGTGAAGAGGGGAGGGAGAGGAGTAGAGGGGGTATAGAGAAGTAGAGAGAATTCAAGCTTTTGCTGGTTATTGAGCAGAGTCTCTAAACCCTAGGCGCAGACAGGGTTTAAATAGACCCTGCTGTGCCATGTAGTGCCACATCATTCGACCAATCAAAAAATTTCAATTAATTCTGGAAAAATTTTGATTGGTGGAGTGATGTCATCTGATCATATCAGATAATAATTCCCATAATTCCTCCTATTGTTGGTGCCAACACTGGATAAGCACAGTGAGATTGGCGCCCCACAGTCCAAGTTGATCAAGGGATCAGAGTCCTCATCTCATGGGACTCTATCCTTATCCACTTGGGGTGCACGCCATATCTGATTATGGCACCCACTTTGAGGGTAAAATTAGTAGGTGGACACTCCACAAAAACTCTCCAATGACCTCTTGCCAAGTGGCCTTCAGTCTAAGGTTCATAGGACAACGTTTGACCAATATCCTAAAACGGAAATGGCAGGTGACAGGAATTAGCAGATGTTGTCTCAAATTCATCTCATGAATTAAGACAAGTCCTTTCTGAGCTGGATTGACTCCAGTCAAACTGTGAGAAACCTTCTCAAGGTTCTCTGGGTGAGTCAAATCACATTTGGCTCAGTCGAGATAGAGAAGATTACATAAGGAGAAAGTTAGGATCAATCGTGTGCTAGCACGATTTCCTTGAACTTAATTGGATCTAATCCAAATCAATCGAACTGGGCTAGCTCAATTGATGACATCCAGACCCTAACTCTTATTTGTGTGATCCAGTTAGATTCATTTTCGTATGGTAATAAGACATGTCATGATCTCATCATTGACATCATCGAAACTCTTTCGATGGACCAGAACTCTTCTGATTCAGACAATTAGAATGATCGATCATCAAGATCATTCTAATTGCTCCCAAAATCCATCAGTGACACCTAGCAGTATATGGTGGCAACCCATTAGAAATAAAGATGAACCTATCGGTGCAGCTACCTGTGTGATTGAGTTCTTCTATCATGAGTTTCGACTGAATTAGGGTTAAGATGAACTCGACAAACCCAATATCAGTCATATGAATCAATCGATTGATCCAAGTCCGATGTGAAATCTTAATGGAAAACTCTTTTTCATTATTTCACTCTGCCATGAACATGGGCTTAAGGACTCAATCTTTCGATCATCATAGGACTACTCCTCTTATCTACCGAGGTTGATAGATCCCATCTTGGTGTAATCTGGTTCCTACAATGAATATGCTACAACCAACATATACCTCAGGGTTCCGAATGGCTAGGAGATCGAGTTATGGTGTAGTCAAACTATAACACACTTAAGGTGAACTGTCGATGTACCTCAAGTCGAAGAATTAGATACACAGCTGCAGCATCGAGCTAGTCATCGACAAGAAGGTAGACTTCCTTATGACTACTCGAGGTGGTCACGCTCAGTACTCTCATTTTCAACGAATATCTGTACTCTCGCTCTGGTGTCTCTACACCGTAGACTCAAGACACATTTATCCTAAGGAAGTGATCATACACTAACTTTCTGGATTGATCACCATCCTCATGATGATCCTATGGTCAGGAGCTGTTTATGAGTTAGTTATGTAAATTTATGCCTTAAATTTTCAACTTTTGAAAATATGAATTAATATTTCTACTAACTCAAAGGATGTATCACAGACATAATGTACACAATGTGATAGTAGAATAACCTTTTTATTCATTTATAGTTAAAATTATAAATTTGCCCTTATATTTGTACAGGAATGTGTCAGCCAATCTGACATCTAGGGCACACATCTAACAAACTCCCACTTGACCTAATGCCAATTGGCTACATATCTAAGTCCCATCTTCTCAAGGTCGGCATCGATCTTCTGCTGGCCTAATAGCTTTGTCAGTGGGTCTGCCACATTGTCTGTAGAGTCAACTCTCTTAATCTCAACATAACCTTTTTTGAGGTAATCACGAATCAGATGGAATCGCCGCTCGATATGCTTGGACTTCTGGTGAGACCTTGGCTCCTTAGCTAGAGCTATGGCGCCATTATTATCGCAGTAAAGAGGGATGGCATCCGATGACATCACTCGAAGCTCTATGGCAAACCTCTTGTACCAGAATACCTCCTTCGCATCTTTCGATGCAGCAATATACTCTGCCTCCATGGTTGAATTAGCAATCACCGTCTGCTTGGAACTCTTCTAGCTAACTGCACCACCATTGTAAATGAACAAACTTCCAGATGTCGACTTTCGATCATCTATATCAGACATAAAGTTTAAGTCTGTAAATCTCTGAACTTGGAGTTCTCCATTCCCAAAGACTACAAACATATCCTTAGTCCTTCTCAAGTACTTAAGGATACATTTCACAGAAGTCCAGTGCTCTTTGCCTAGATTCGACTGATATCTGCTTGTGACACTCACAGCATGGGCTATATCAGGTCGTGTACATAGCATGGCATACATGAGGCTTCCTATTGCCGAAGCATAAGGGATTTTGCTCATGCGTTCAATCTCCTCAAGTGTGCTAGGGCACATCTTCTTGGAGAGATGAATGTCATGTCTAAAAGGTACTAAACCTCTTTTGGAGTTTTTCATGCTAAACCTTTTTATCACCTCCACTATGTACATCTTCTATGAAAGTCCTAGCATCCTATTTGGTCTATCTCTATAGACCTTAATACCCAGTATAAAGGATGCCTCTCCTAGATCATTCATAGAGAACTCCTTAGACAGCCATATTTTGACTGAGGTCAACATGAAAATATCATTCTCAATCAGGAGGATGTCATCTACGTACAGTACGAGGAAGACAATTGCGCTCCCACTGACCTTCTTGAATACACATGGTTCTTCCTCGTTCTTGATGAAACCAAATATTTTGATCACATCATTGAAATGAGTATTCCAGCTCTGAGATGTTTGCTTAAGTCCATAAATGGACTTTTACAGCTTGCAGATCTTGTGATCATCATCACTGGATGTGAAACCAAGCGGCTATTCCATATAGATATCTTCCTTAAGATATCCATTTAAGAATGCCGTTTTCACATCCATCTGTAATATTTCATAATCAAAATAGGCTCCAATAGCAAACAATGTGCGGATGATTTTTAGCATGGCTACGGACGAAAAGGTATCCTGATAGTCAATGCCTTCGTGCTGACTATAACCTTTCGCTACGAGCCTAGCCTTGAATGTCTCCACATTTCCGTTTGCACCTATCTTTCTCTTGAAGATCCATTTACACCTAATAGGTACAATACCTTCAGGTGGATCTACCAAGGTCTAGACTTGGTTTGAGTGCATCGAGTCAATTTCTGATCTCATTGCCTCTAACCATTTCTCAGAGTTGATATCTGATATCGCCTCATCATAGGTCTTGGGGTCATCACCATGAGCCCCATTTTTCATGAAGAACATTTCCTCTACATCCTCTTGTATGATACCTAAGTACCTCTCAGGAGGACAAAAAACTCTAGTCGATCTACAAGGTGGAAGAGGTTGTGTTAGGACTGGTTCTAATTGATTAGGTTCTTCAGGTTCTTTAGCTCGTTGCTCTTGGGAGACATTCTCCTTGAGCTTAATTATTCTTTCGATGCTACTATCTTGAATAAACTATTTTTCAAAAAAAATAGCATGTCAATTCACAATCACATTGTGATCTTCCGAAATATAGAAATAGTATCCTAATGACTCTTTAGGATATCCTATGAATCGAACTCTAAAAGATATGAACTCTAACTTGTCCGCCTGCTGTCTCTTGATATGAGCCGGACAACTCCAAATTCTGAGATGACTCAAACTTGGCTTCTTACCATGCCATATCTCATACGGTATGGTAGGAACAATTTTAGAGGGAACCTTATTCAATACATATATTGCTGTCATGAGACAATACCCCCAAAAAAACTCAGGGAGATCCGTGAAGCTCATTATAGAACTGACCATATCTAATAGGGTCTGATTCCTCCATTCTGAAACCCCATTGAGTTGTGGCGTTCCAGGTGGAGTCCATTGAGAGACTATGCCATTGTCCTTAAGATAGTCTAGGAACTCTCGATTAAGGTATTCACCTCCTCGATCTGATCGAAGAACTTTAATGAACTTTCCTATTTATTTTTCTACTTCATATCTGAATTTTTTGAACTTTTCAAAGGCTTCAGACTTGTATTTCATTAGAAATACATATCTGTACCTAGACATATCATCGGTGAAGGTAATGAAGTAGACATAGTTGCCTCTAGCCGGTACATCAAATGGGCCGCATACATCTGTATATACTAGGGCAAGTAGGTCTGTGGCCCTTTCTCCATGTCCTGTAAAAGGGAGCTTGATCATTTTGCCTTGAAGGTATGATTCACAAACTGGATATGACTCGGAAGTCAACGAACTCAATAGCCCAGATTTCTCCAATTTGTTAACCCTATCTTCCGCTATATGACCTAGCCTTAGGTGCCACAGATACCTATCATTTAGACTATCTCTAGGCCTTTTAATTCTTATGGCATTCACATTTTGCTCGATATTAAATACAGATACATTAATATGTAGCTGATAGAGACCATTAATAAGAAAACCATTTGCAACTTTATTATTTTTATAAAATATGTTACAATGGTTCTTATGAAAGCTAATCACATAGCCTTCTTGTGCTAAACATGAAACAGAAATCAAATTCCTGCTTGTTGCAGGCACATAATAACAATCTCTAAGAACTAAATCTAATCCTAATGGTAATCACAGAGGGTAGGTTCTCACGACCATAGTAGCAACTCTTGGTCCGTTCCCGATGCATAGGATCATATCCCCATTCTTCAGCCTCCTGCTCTCCTCAAGACCCTGCATAGAAGTGCACAAATGAGCACTATAACCAGAGTCAAGTACCCAACTGGATGCAGAGAAAACTATAAGATTAGATTCTATAACGAGCATTCCTCCAGAAGGACCATCCTTCTTATTCTTCAGGGTGGCCAGGTACTGAGGACAGTTCTACTTCCAATGACCGTCTGAATTGCAGTAGAAATATTTTTCCTTTTTAGTAGCCTTCTTCTTCGGTTCCATCTTCTTCTTCTTCCCATCCACCTTCTGCTTCTTCACAGACTTCCTCTTTCCAAAAGACTTTCTCTTGGAAGAAGTCCGCTCCACAGTAAGGACTAAGCCTTTTGAACTCTTCAAAGAAAGCTCAGTCGGAACCAACATGTTCATTAACTCAGCCAAGATACACTGCATCTTATGCATATGGAAGTTCATGATGAACTGACCATATGCATCAGACAAGGATTGAAGGATCACATCAATCAAAAAATTCTTGTCTAAGATGACACTGAGCATCTCAAGGTCCTTGATCATTGTCAAACAATGATCTTGGACTAACTGTCCATCACGCATTTTAGCCTTAAAAAGCTTTTGGCAGACTTGATACTTGGCTGTGCGACTTTGTTCACCAAACAACTCTTGTAGGTGAGCCAACATTTGGCGGGTAGTTATAATATTCTCATGCTGGCACTGTAAGTCATCAGACATGGCACCCAACATGTAGTACCTGGCTTTATTATCATCATCCGTCCACTTTTTTAAAGACACTCTCTGTTTAGCAGTCGGACGTGCTGGCATGGCAGGTGGGTCCTAGTCCAAGACATGAGTCAGTTTTTCAGAATCCAGAATAATTCTGTAGTTCCTCAACCAGTCCTTGAAATTAGATCCAGTCAATCTGTGGGTGTCTAGTATTTTGGTCAGGGGGTTGGATGCAAACATATTTTCTGTAGAGAGTCAAGAGTTTCTAGTTAGATTTTGTAATCAGACTTAACCAATTTATTTAAAAATTTTATTTTTAAATAAATTAGGCTCCTACTATTTTCTCAGATCTCTACACTCCCTAGGTAGAGATGTAAAAATCTCCATGATTAGTGATTTCTAGTGGGTGGTGCGGTCTCATCGACTGGCTCACCACCTCACCTAATAGTTATTGGTGATGGGTCAACCGATGAGTGGGCAACTCTTGTCCAATGATTTTCTAATCATGGTGCACCCAAAATATGGTCTCTAATTCATGAAGCTCATCGTGCCCGAAATAGTGCTCCAATCCTTAGTTAAGTCAGACCCACTATTTGCATGAATTAGATTCTTGATTGGGTCCCTCACCATATCCATAATATTGAGCACAACCCATCCTCTAATTTGTAGGATCCAATGCCTAATGGACATGGTTGCATCTTTCTGGTGCAACTGAGCCACTGTAACCAGCCGAGAACAATCAACCCCGGGAAGGGCCCACACATCCACAATGGTGGAAGACCTTAGACTTAATATCTTCTTATGGAGATTTGATTTAGGTCTTATTAAACTTGACTTGACATAGTCATAACAATTATGACTAACCTAGTGACATGGGCTAGCTCGAATTGTTAGCCACCTCAAATCAGAATTGGGTCAACACATATGGTCAGGTAAGTGAGACCGATGGAAGGAATATGCCATTAACTCGACAAGAATGCATTCGAGTTGAGTAGCTCCTAATTAAAAACTATTCGATCGTATCTGCCCAACTTACCTTAGACACCAAATTATCGAACCAGAATCAATTGGGTTAGCCTACAATCCAGGCTCTAACCACTGAGCCAAATTAGGTCTTAACTTGATCGAGTCACATATGAATGTGATTCAACCTTGACCTAGACTTAATCTTATTAAGCTGGTCAATTATTAGCTTTCATGATCCCACCTAACCAACTTTTGATTCGGTTTGATCAACCGCTAGACCTAATTGAGCTATCCAAGCCCGAATCCAATTTTATGAAAATGACTTAGATCTGAAATTCATAATTTTAGATCTAATTTAATTTCATAAGCTTAATTTATTAATTAAGTTTTAGATTCATAAACAAAACATATAAAATGAATCCTAGGATTTCAACATCTAGGATTTTGTAGAAAAGTAAGTTTGATTTCTGCTTACGGATGAACGCGCAGCACCCCTACACACCATAAGAACACCCCATTGAATGGGAGGAGAGGGTCTTAAACCCTACTTTGTTCTTATGACTGGATGGCCATAAGGAACACCTTAATCAGAAATATTAATTTAACTACAAAACTAGTTAGATCTAAGTTACATATTACATATATAATTTCAGATCTTACTTATACATGCTTTGCATACATCTCATGTATTAAAATTTAATTTAATTAGCATGCTTTCAGATCTGATACATCACATATAATATCTAAAAAATAAGATTTAAATTAAACTATTCAATATAAAATCTATTCTAGACAGTTACTAGAACAATTCTACAACTAGTCTAGGCATGCAGCAGATCAATCTTATGAATTAATTAAATTTTATTTTTTATTTTTTGATCTAAATATAATATTTATAATATCAAAAAATTAAAAAATAAATTAGATCTAATTTATATTTTAATCATATTGAAACATAAAATTTCAAGACTATTCATAGTTTAAACTATTCTTAGTCTAGTCATGCATCTCATACATGTTAGATCTGCTTAGATTTAATTTTAATTTTTTTTATTTTAGATCCAATCATATCTGATGTGATATTTAAAATCTATTAATATCAAATAAATAAAAATAAAAATTAGATCTAAATTAGATCTAAAATAGAGCCATCAACCTAGCTCTGATACCAGTTGAAGGAAAAAATCAGTTTTTTCCTTGTAGGATCTTCCAGATCTAATGAGATCTGGGGCAGAATATTTCAAAAAAAATTATCCTATGATATTTTAAGTCTAAGATCTATTAGATCTAATTCTTATTATCTGATATTAAATCTAAAATCATGAGGAATAGAGAAATACCTCTAGGGTAACTAGATTACCCTGTAGATGCTCGCAGCAATACCCGAGGTTCTAAAATAACCACGCAGTCATCGGGCCTCTACCAATATCCACTTGAATAAGATCTAGATCATCTTATCCTCATGAATCTTTGCTCCAAAAATCAAATCTAGATCTGATCTACAAGATCTTCAAAAGATCTTCTGAAGCTGGAACAGCAGCTTCTCGACAAATCCCTGCAGCCTTCTGATCAGCGAGCCACCATACCTTGGACAAGCACCAGATGGATGCCCAACCTCTTGGACGTGAAGAGGGAGGGAGAGGAGCAGAGGGGGTATGGAGAAGTAGAGAGGATTCAAGCTTTTGCTGGTTATTGAGCAGAGTCTCTAAACCCTAGGCGCAGACAGGGTTTAAATAGACCCTGCTGTGCCATGTAGTGCCACATCATTCGACCAATCAAAAAATTCTAATTAATTCTGAAAAAATTTTGATTGGTGGAGTGATGTCATCTAATCATATCAGATAAGAATCCACACAATTCCTCCTATTGTTGGTGCCAACTATGGATAAGCACAGTGAGATTGGCGCCCCACAGTCCAAGTTGATCAAGGAATCAGAGTCCTCATCTCATGGGACTCTATCCTTATCCACTTGGGGCGCACGCCATATCTGATTATGGTGCCCACTTTGAGAGTAAAATTAGCAGGTAGACACTCCACAAAAACTCTCCAATAATCTCTTGCCAAGTGGCCTTCAGTCCAAGGTTCATAGGTCAATGTTTGACCAATTTCCTAAAACAAAAATGGCAGGTGACAGGAATTAGCAGGTGTTGTCTTAAATTCATCTCATGAATTAAGATAAGTTCTTTCTGAGCTAGATTGGCTCTAGCCAGACTATGAGAAACCTTCTCAAGATTCTTTGGGTGAGTCAAATCACATTTGGCTCAGTCGAGATAGAAAAGATTACACGAGAAGAAAGTTAGGCTCAATCGTGTGCTAGCATGATTTTTTTGAACCTAATTGGATCTAATCCAAATCAATCGAACTGGACTAGCTCAATTGATGACATCCAGACCCTAACTCTTATTTGTGTGATCCAGTTAGGTTCATTTCTATATGGTAATGAGACATGTCGTGATCTCATCATCGACATCATCGAAACTCTTTTCGATGGACCAAAACTCTTCTGATTCAGATAATTAGAATGATCGATCATCAAGATCATTCTAGTTGCTCTCAAAATCCACCAGTGACACCTAGTAGTATATGGTGGCAATCCATCAGAAATGAAGACGAACCTCTCAGTGCAGCTACCTGTGTGATTGAGTTCTTCTATCATGAGTCCCGACTGAATTAGGGTTAAGGTGAACTCGTCAAACTCAACATCAATCATATGAATCAATTGATCAATCCAAGTCCAATATGAAACCTTAATGGAAATCTTTTTTCTATTATTTCACTCTGCCATGGCCATGGGCTTAAAGACTCAATCTTTTGATCATCATAGGACTACTCCTCTTATCTACCGAGGTTGATAGATCCCATCTTGGTGCAATCTGGTTCCTACAATGAATATGCTACAGCCAACATACACCTCCGGGTTCCAAATAGCTAGGAGACTAAGTTATGGTATAGTCAAACTATAACACACTCAAGGTGAACTGTTGATGTACCTCAGGTCGAAGAACTAGACTCATAGCTGCAGCATCGAGCTAGTCATCGATGAGAAGGTATACCTCCTTATGACTGCTCGAGGTGGTCACGCTCAGTACTCTCATTCTCAACAAATATCTATACTCTCACTCCGGTGTCTCTACACCGTAGACTCAAGACACATCTACCCTAAGGAAGCGATCGTACACCAACCTTTCGGATCGATCACTATCCTCATGATGATCCTATGGTCGGAAGCTGTTTATGAGTTTGTTATGTAAATTCATACCTTAAATTTTTAACTCTTGAAAATATGAATTAATATTCTTACTAACTCAAAAGATGTATCACAGACATAATGTACACAATGTGATAGTAGAATAACCCTTTTATTCATTTATAGTCAAAATTATAAATTTGCCCTTACATTTGTACAGGAATGTATCAGCCAATCTGGCATCTAGGGCACACATCTAACATAATAATAGTATAGAAATAATATTTCTAACAATATCAGGAATATAATAACAGGTCTTTAGTTTCAAAATCTTTCCCGAAGGTAACTTCAAAACTCTAGTTCCCATGGCTTCAGCCTGAATGGACTCTCTACTAGCACCGAATAGCTTGAAGTCACCTTTATTCAGATTCTTTATTTTCTATAAACCCTACAATAATTTGCAAAGGTGTGAGCCACAAGTAGTATCCAATACCCAAGAATCTAAAATTGAAGTACTTAATGATAAATTAGTTTGTATCATATACAAACCTTTAGCAATGCTTGTCGATTTCATGGTTGCAAGGTACTCTTTGTAATTTCTCTTCCTGTGGCCCTCCTTGCCACAGTGATAGCAAGTATCTTTGGTGAAGACCTTCTTCGCCTTCTTCTTAGAGATGCCAGCCTTAGGGTTCAACTTTTTCTTAGAACCCTTCTTTGCCTTCTTCTTGCTGATCTTATCAACATGAAGAACCTAAGCCTTTAATCTTTGAAATGGCTCTCTGTTGTTTTCAATATATTCAGCAATTCAGGCAAGCTAGAGTTCAGTTTGTTCATGTGATAATTAATGATAAACTGAGAAAAAAAATCAGAAAGAGACTACAGGATCAAATCCTGACTCAGTCCACCATCCATGGCAAAACTCAGTTGTCTCAGATGAGTGATCAAATCAATTATCTTTAGGACATGCATTTGCATGGAAGAACCTTCAGTCATATGGGCACAGAACAACTACTTCGATATCTCATATCGAGCAGTTCTACTTTGTTCTCTATATAACTCCATAAGATTAAGGAGAATTAGAGAGAACATCCATATCCTCATGCTGCCTCTGGAGCTCGTTGCTCATGGAGGCAAGTATGATATATTTGACAGTCACACTGTCATCTTTCCACATCTTGTATGCAGTCCTTTCCTCCTCGAAAGCATCTTTCCCAAGAGAATCTGGAGCAGGTGTATCTAGAATATAGGAGACTTTCTCTTGAGTGAGAATAATTCTAAAGTTTCTTAACCAGTCAACATAGCTAGGTCCAGTCAACTTGTTTGCATCTAGGATACCTCTAAATGAAAGTGAGGATGCCATGTGTGTAGTTAATCTACAACAATAAGAACATAATATAAGTGGACAACTCATGATGACATGTCCAACTAGACTAAGACTTTTATCTAATTGTGTCTCCTACTATTTTATCGAACTTCATAGTCCTCAAGTATGAAAATTGAGAAATATTCTAATATTTCTTAGTGGGGTTGAGATCCTTATTCCTCACAAACACCTTGTGAATAGCACAACAAGCATTCATGAGTTCAAGAATAGGTAACTCTTTACCAATTATATCTTTACAATTCTCAACATCATTCACTCTGGCCTCTAGATCATATATAGTCTTGTGGATAGCACAACAAACTATAGTGTTCTAGTTAAGTTGACCCTTCAATCCCATATGGTCATACTTAAACAATGCTGCCCTTATGGATAGTACAACAAAGCAACACCATTCAAATATACCATAAGCATCAATATGCACTTGATCAACATCATATCAATTTCTATAGTAAGCCTTGTGGATAGCACAACAAGCTCACTAAGATCTTGACATACTCTATCGATCAAGTTTGAAGGAAGGCCCTTATAATGTTTGCACCACTAATCAATTTAAGTTCGAAAATCAACAAGATCAAATTGGTCAGGTAAGTAGGTGGGAGGCTCCCTATAGCTTTTCTAAACACCAACAGAGTTGGCCAGATCAGCATATGGATCTAATTAAAAAATCATCTTTCACACTTTTCTCGACACTAATTGATCTTAAGAATTTGACTTTTGATTACAAAGTGAATCTAGACATTACAACTTAATATAATTTGACGAGGAACTTTAAACTGGTCTCGGCACATCCTAACTACAACCACATAAAATATACACTACAAATTATGCAACTTGACATGCTTCTACTATTCTAAATAGCAATCATATAATCATGCTAAAATTATATAAGGGTGCATAGATATCAAAACATATATTAAGCATATCGAAGAAAAATAGCAAATCCTAATCACATTAGGCATGCTATACACCCTTAACAATGCATCAATTTGAGCATTATACGACCATGATAATACTAATTTCAAAATTATCATAAATTAATAATTTAATAACTAAAATTAAATATCATGGCATATATTAAGTCAAAAATAATTTTTGAGTTTAAAGGATTGATGCTATAAATCAATGCAAAATTTGTTAGTAAGATATGCACAAGAATGATTCTATGCACTACTATTGCACTTGTTTGATCGAATCAGATAAAGGTGGCTCTAATATCACCATTGGATTTTAGTCATATAGTAAAAAATAATTTTTAAAATTTTAAAATTATACAAATCAATAGCTTTATCAAATAAAACTATCGAGCCAAACCCAAAACCCCAAAATCACTTTGTCGATCACGATAAAAGCAAATTCAAGCATGCAAA